>NC_081181.1:152261424-152292543 GCF_029867415.1 Vicia villosa
GCCACGATAGATGCTAGGTGTCAATGAATGGAGTGTGACTTTGTAGAATTTTTTATGGTCCTACCATCTTTTTAGAAAATAATACCCAATATGCCATACTTTTCACACTTTTTCCCAATATGCCATGTTTTCAAAAAAAAAAAACTGATTTATAGAGCATCCGCCCTTTGAATGGGCGGAGCCTCTCATTTTTTAGGAACATCCGCCCTTTGAATGGGCGGAGCAGTGTATTTCGTTTTTTTTTTTTTTTGAAATTTTTAATTAAATTAAAAACAAATTTAAATAATATAATAAATATTATAATTAATAATAAACCAATAATATATATTAAAAATATTATAATAAAATATAATATTAATTTCATATTAATTTCACAACTTGTTTATAATTTTTTTGATTATTTAATTAAATTATTTTATTATATATTAATCATATTATTGAATTAATATATGTTATATATTTTTTGTTTTAAATATAAAAAATAATACAATTAATTTTTTTAATTTTAATATAAATTGAATTAAAATATATTAAATCATGCATCCATAATTAAAATATATCAGTACCGCTACTGCAATGGGCGGAGTTTTTAAATATTTTATTATTTAATTTCAGTACCGCTACTGCAATGGGCGGAGTTTTTAAATATTTTATTATTTAATTTCAGATCCGCCACTGTAATGGGCGGAGCTTTTAAATATTTTATTTTTTAATTTCAGATCCGCCATTGCAATGGAAAAAAAATCCAAAGAACCAAGTTTAACCTCAGGTGGCGCAAATGCCCATTTGCCTTGAACCTATGCGCCACCCATGGTGGCTTCATAGTTCATTTTCTTCTTTCAAGCCACCTAGGGTGACGCCTATGTAGTATTCTTTTTTTTTTTAGTTTTTTTTTGTTATTTATTAATAAAATTGTCATTATTTTAAAGTATTAAAAAAATATATATATTAAATTGCAACAGATAAGATCAGTGAATCAGCTAACTCGAGCATCCACGGAAAAGAGTAGTTCATTCATTAATTAAAAGGACTGCAAATGGACTAAAACCAACAAAAAAAGATAAAGGTACATAGAAAATAACCAACAGAAAAAGATAAACTAAAACATCTAAGAAATCACCACGGTTAAAACAATGTCATTAGGTCCATGCATCATTTGAATGGCATCAATGTCGTATGCCACGTTATCCCAGAAAGTTATCGTTGCTCCAGTCACAGCATCGACCCTTGTTTTAAGCCTCTTGATGCTTCTTATCTGTTCGCCGGCCTCGTACTCCCCCTCTAAAAATCTCAGGAGAGTCCTCTTGAGTTGCTCGACGGAAGAGATATTCCAAAACATTACCGGCATGGGAGGTTTGACGGCGGAGAATATGACATGTCCAGTCCTTCTGCGATACTCCGGTTCAGGTTCGGCACGCCATGTTGATCTCCGGGGCGGCAACTCTGTTGTCCGGTGACATCCATCTGGCCTAATGGTTGTCCGGCGAGGCATGGTTGTGTTTGTGTGATTGTTTGGTATTTGGAGTTTGTGTATATGTGTGTAAACTCAACCATAGTAGCCCCTAATTTATAATAGTAGTGGGTAGAAAAAAGTAATGATGTTGCGTACTGTTTACAAGCACGCCTAACATGTATGATAAATGCAGACACACTGATCAATGACTGGCCTGATGGGACTAGACGAAAGCATGCGTATTTGACTGTCCAAAATAAAGAGTGGCAATATGGGCCTTGAAGACAATTTCACAACGAGACAAATATATAACTAGTTGATTTAATAAAGGATAATACAAATACATACGAATAGAAATACAAATACAAATACAAATACAAATACAAATACAAATACAAATACAAATACAAATACAAATACAAATACAAACACTATGCATTACTGGTTCCAACATTTGGACAATTCGTTCGGTTGTGACCAGGAAGACGACACAACGCACATTTTCTCTCTAACTTATCATAGTTGTCCATTTCTGTTCTAATACGTGAGCTCACCGGACGACCTTTCTTGTTCCTCCGCATCAATGGGTTGTGACAAATTTGATCTCCTTCAAAGGAGGGCCAATACTCATCTAATGGTAGTACTTGAAAACTTGTGCTGTAAACACCGAATAAGTTTGAGACTCTGTAAACGTCGGACAGTAGAGCATAGGCGTCTTGGCGCACCACAGAACATGCAGCAATAACGTGTGAACAAGGAACACGGTAAGCTTGATACTTTCCACAGTCACACCAAAGATCTCTTAGGTTTACCTTGTAATCTCCCATAGGCTTTCCTTCACCATGGTCCATTGTCTCCTTCACACTGAAAGTGTTATGGTTATAGTCAAATATTCTTACATGATGCGTGCTGGATTTTGCCGTTTCTTCTTTCATCACCTTCATGCAACTTTCTGTAAATGTTTGTCCAGAACTCAATACTGCACTCCACTTAGCACCCCTTTCAGCAAAAAGTGTTCCCATCCTATAGTATGTTGCACGCACCAATGCTGTAATAGGTAGATTACGTGTCCCTTTGAATACCGAGTTCATCGATTCGACCAGGTTTGTTGTCATGTGACCCCAACGCCGACCTCCATCAAATGCCCTCGTCCACTTTTCCAATGGAATATTGTCTAGCCATCTTAAAGCATCACCATTATCCATACCAATTTCATTTCGGTAGTAGTGGAACGTTGGTTGGTTCAAAGCGTACCCTGATAATTACAAAAAAAATGAGTTACTAACATAGACATATAATTTACCAAATACAATAATAGAAACTTTATACTTACCCATATTGATAACTTTTTTCGGAGGTTACGGTCTTTGATCTCCCTCATGAAATTTTGTGCGATATGTCGGATACAATAGACATGTACAGATGGAGGCTCATGCCAACCATTCTCTGGATTATTGTAAGCACTTTCAATTGATGCATGCCTGTCTGAAATCAAACACAAGTCAGGATGAGGGGCTACATGCATCCTCAAGTTCTTTAGAAAGAAACCCCAACCATCTGCGGTCTCCCCCTCCACAAGGGCAAAAGCAACTGGAAAGATATTACTATTTCCATCTTGAGCTACCGCCATTAGTAGGGTACCTTTGTACTTACCATATAACCAGGTACCATCAACCTGAAGTATAGGTTTGCAATATGCAAACCCTCTAATGCTTGGTTGGAATGCCCAGAAAAGTCGATGAAAAATTTGTTTTCCATTGACAACAGTTCCGTCATCTGTATATACGGGAAGTGTTTGCATTTCTACCACTGTACCAGGAACAAATTTCTTGAGAGCTAACAAGTAGTGTGGCAACTCATTGTATGAGTTCTCCCAGTTACCGTATACCTGTTCGATAGCCTTATTCCTTGCAATCCATGTTTTCTTGTACGACGGAGTAAATTTGAACTCAGACACAATCTCACTAATACATACGCTCACCTTAGTTGAAGGGTCCTTATCAACAAGGGGCATTAAATGTTGACACATTATCTGAGAGCTAAGTTGCCTATGATCTTGATTGAACATAGTTGTTGAACAACTATGTGGTGGGTTCATAACGCCTATCTCCCATAGGTCGCTCCTCTTTCTAAAGGACGCCAAAAGTCGAAACTTGCATGTAGCGTTTCTACAACCTATTTCATATCTTTTTTTGTCAGAAAAATTCACCTTGAAATCAATACATTGTTTCATATGATATTTTGAGATGGCACGAACACAATCGGCTTTTGTTTTAAACTGGTTACCCACAGCTATGTCACCCTCCATCGGAAGACGGGGATTCCGTGGCCATGCAAACGAAGGTTGGTCTTCAGTTAGTTGCAACGTTGTAAGGTGGGGCGGTGGACAATACACATTTTCAACTGGAATTTGTTGCTCCTCTTCATTGATTGCATCTGTTTCGAACAGAGTGGTAAACAGATCATCAACTTGTGCTTCAGTTTCTTCATCATCGTCTTCTTCAACATTTTCATTAGGAATTATTGCTGCATTTTCTTGTTCAACTCTTTGAAATTTTATGTAGAGATCAATGTAATCAAAGCCAGTAATTTCATGATTCGCAAACATTGTTTCGACATCATCGTCGTCTCGGACCTTCAGAGGAACAAATTTCACATTATCATTACCGAAAAAAATTACATTTCGATAAATAATTTGTGAAATCGAACCAGCTTGCAGCTTTGATTCCAACCTACTCCGCAGGTAATTAAAATTAGGATTTCTGCTTATCTTCAAACGACAAATTTCTGTGTTTGCAAAAATAATCCCAACAGCATCAGATGACTGAATTTCTCCTTTGTAATGAGCATTCACAATATATTGTGTAGACATAATTTTATGTGAAAAATTTAGATACAAGAGTGTGGACAGTATAGAAGCAAGAGTGTGGACAATATACATGCAAGAGTGTGATAAATAATGGTTGAACTATTTTTAATACCAGACTTTAATTCTCGTTGGCTGAATAAATGCAATTAACACACATCCGCCCAATGGATCTGCGGATGTCAGGAAAAAGATACAGCTCCGCCCAATGAATCTGCGGAAGTCAACAAAATTAAATGGGGTCCGCCCATTCCAGATGCGGACAGCATTAATTGGTCAGAAAATTAATACAGGTCCGCCCATTCCAAATGCGGAAGTCAGAGCAAATTAATACAGGTCCGCCCATTCCAGATGCGGAAGTCAACGAAAATAAATTGTTCCGCCCATTTGATCTGCGGAACTTATTGAATTCAACGAAAATTTTGAATTTTCTGTCACAAATTAAATTACATTGAATTAATATTTACTATCTAACACCAACTACTCTAAATTTTTACTATATTTCTCAATTCAAATTTCATTCTCATTCAAATACCTTTCTCAATTCAAATTTCATTCTCATTCAAATACCTTTCACAATACAATTTCACTCTCACTTTATTTCTTCTCATACATTTTTCAAGTATTTCTATCCTACAATTTCTTACCCTCATAACAAAAAAATGTCTTTGTTAACACTCGGAGAAGAACATCGAGGCACACCGAACAACATTATGGCATATGTAAGTATCTTTATAATTTTTTTTATTCGCTTGATATAATTTTTAGTTAAATTAATTATTTGTTGTTATTATTGTATTTCAGGATATAAACAAATTTCGTCCTCGGTCACATAGTTTTGTTGAAGTCGACGATATGATACGCCCGTATTTGCAACAAGCGGGATTTGGCCATGTCATAAACATTACCTCTTATGGCGTAGATAGAAAATTCCTCCTAGCCTTATGCGAAAGATGGCGACCAGAAACCCACACTTTCCATCTACCAACCGGTGAATGCACCATTACGCTTGAAGATGTTCATATGTTGATGGGTTTACGTATCAATGGTTTCGCAGTAGCTGGATCTACATCTGTGTCTTATTCTATCGCTGAAGAACTACTGGGTGAACCATTAACAAACACAAGTAGAAAGGGCCAATTTATTAAAATGACTTGGCTCAAAGAAAAATATGAAAACCAAATGACATTAACCGATGCTTCCACCATCGAAGAAATTTTACAAAAAGCTAGAGTTTATATTTTGTTGCTTTTTGGTGGTCTATTATTTCCTGATACTAATGGTAACACTATACATCTGCAGTATTTACCATTATTATCTGATTTTAATAAAACAGGTCAGTATAGCTGGGGATCTGCAACTCTAGCACATCTGTACAGACACTTGTGTAGATGCGCCAAAAAAGAAGTGCATAATTTTGCAGGTTGTGGAGTCTTACTTCAAGCCTGGGGGTGGTCGAGAATGTCGAGACTGGCACCAGTGAATCGTAACCCATACATTTTTCCACATGCAACTAAGTACGTTTTAAATATTTTTACAATTATATCTTTATTTTTTTAGGTACTAATTATTTCTTTTTTTAGGTGGTCTGCACATGGGATGAATTATGAAAAAACACCCCATCATTGTGCTCCTGGATATCGAACGTTCATTGATCATTTCGAGCCGATTGATGTAATATATTTAACACTTAAATCAATTACTACTATTTCATTTAACTATTTTTTAACTAAATAATTGTATGTAACAGTTTACATGGAGGCCCTATCTCGAACTCGAAGATCTGGAACCAACTGATAGTGGCGTGTGGAGTTCAAAAACTTTTATCATAAGCTTCACTTATGTTGAAATGCATCATTCAGATAGGGTTAAGCTCCAATTTGGCATTAAACAGGGCATTCCGGATCCTCCAACTTGCATGGAAGAGTATCATAAAAGTCAATTATCCGATCAATGGCCATACGATGATTGGAAAGACCATTACAAGAATGAGCGTCGTCAATGGCATAATCGCCATAAAACTGTCTTGCAGGGGGAAATCATGCCTCAAGAATGTAAACCGAGCCCAGACTACATGTCATGGTATGCCACTGTGTCAAATTTGTATTTATCGCCAAATAGATATTTGTTTGACCCTCGTAGCCAACCCTCCACCTCAAACTTCCAACAATCCAGACCACCTATCCCTAACATGCAACAACATTTTCAAAACACCCAACAAAATTTCAATCCAACACAACCACCTTTTACCCCAAGCCAACAATATCATCACCAAAACCCATATACTTCATACACCCAACCACAAACACCATTCTCACAACCTACCCCTCTCCCAACCTACCAACACCACTACCAAACACCCCAATACACCCAAATGCAACATACCACTACCCAACATAACCCATCTACATCTTATAACCAACAACAATACCACAACTATCAAACCCCCCAACAACAAATGCCTTTTTCTCAATCACAACAATTTACCCCTAACACCACTCAAGAAAACTATGTCAACATGCAAACCTCAATGCATAACACCACTCAACAGGATTGGAATAACGAGGGGACCAGATTGAGTTATGGCAGTGCGACGGCGTCTGATTTTATCAATGAAGAAATGGTCGAAGAATTATATGATCGCGGATATGAGATAGGTCCTTCTACTCAACCTGCAAATGATGAAGGGCCTCGTAGAAGAAGTACGAGAGATGGACATCCTCCTAATTGTGGAACCAACCAACGGTTACGCCGACCGGGTCGAGGTGGCAATTAAATACCGTTTACTTCACTTTATTGTAATTTTATTTTTCTTAATTGCATTGTAACTTAATTTATCAATTAAAAGTATTTTATTTATATAAATGTTATTTAATATATTTTAACTCAATTTATTTTAAAATTAAAAAAATTAATTGTATTAATTTATAAATTTAAAACAAAAAATAATTAACATATATATATTATTATTTTATTAATAATAATATGATTAATATATAATAAAATAATTTAATTAAATAATACAATTTTTTATAAAGATGTTGTGAAATTAATATTATATTTTATTATAATATTTTTAATATATATTATTGGTTTATTATTAATTATAATATTTATTATATTATTTAAATTTGTTTTTAATTTAATTAAAATTAAAAAAAAAAAAAAACGAAATACACTGCTCCGCCCATTCAAAGGGCGGATGTTCCTAAAAAATGAGAGGCTCTGCCCATTCAAAGGGCGGATGCTCTATAAATCAGTTTTTTTTTTTTTGAAAACATGGCATATTGGGAAAAAGTGTGAAAAGTATGGCATATTGGGTATTATTTTCTAAAAAGATGGTAGGACCATAAAAAATTCGACTTTGTAACTATCCTACTTGTAAGTTGTAAGGCAAAGGCTACTATGGGCATAGGAATTAAGCAATTCTCACCCATAGTTTTTCATCATTTCATGCAAATTAAAAAATTAATTAATTTTATATCAAAATGTATTATAATATTATTTATAAAATTATTCTTTATTAATAATATTAAAAAGAAAAAATGAAAACTTTCATTAAAAGAAAAATTAAAAACTTTTATTAAAAAATAAACACGCTATTAAGAAAAAAATTGTTGAATAAACATGTATCAGATTTATATTTAATTTAAATTTATTTATTATACAATTAATCTAAAAAAAAATCTAATAGAGATAGGGTGATATTTTAATATAATGGTAAAAGAAATTTGAAGTTTTATTTTTATAAAATTATTCATAATTTGATAGAGAGAAGGTGGAAATGAATACGTTTAATTAAAAAAATTGATTTTTTGTTGAAATAAATGGTTTATTTCGTAAAAAAATTTAAAGTCTATTTTAAAATTTTAAATTTCATTTCTAAGACTTAATTTCATTATTCATTTCAAATTTTTGGACTCATTTCTATTTTATAATGCAAGAATAATGAACATTGTGTTATTTATAAGATTGCACTCTACGACTTAGGGTTTGTTTGGTTCAATGGAGAGGAGGGGAGAGATTTTTATCAAGGAGAGGAAAAGTGAGGGGAATGAAGGAGAAAGATTTTAATTACATATATGTTTGGTTCAAAATATAAAAGGGGAGGGGAGGGGAGGGGAGGAATTTTATTTTTATATATATATATATATATATATATATATATATATATATATATATATATATATATATATATATATATATATATATATATATATATATATATATATATATATATATATATATATATATATATATATATATATATATATATATATATATATATATTTGTTGGCTTATTTTTTAAAGTTTTAACTATAAATTATTGTAATATAGAAAAATGGATTGGATTTGCTAATTAGTTAGCATAACCTATAATGCTTAGTGTCAAGACAAGTATGAAGATGTTTTGATGAAGACAAATATACATAAGAAGGAAAAGATTCAACAACACATAAAAAGTTTTAAGTATGTTTTAAGTATG
Source organism: Vicia villosa (assembly GCF_029867415.1). NCBI lineage: Eukaryota > Viridiplantae > Streptophyta > Magnoliopsida > Fabales > Fabaceae > Vicia > Vicia villosa. The sequence goes on from NC_081181.1 coordinate 152,270,230, forward strand.
TTAGCAAGGATGATTCAAGATTTAATCAAGCTATGACATTTGAAAATTAATCATGACAAGGCTAAGGTACAATATATATTGATGATATAAATATTAGATGCTTGAAGAAAAATATTCAAAAATCATTCTATGCATTTTTTTCAAGCATAATTAATTATCTAATCCCTCTTCTTCTCATGCATAATCGATTAACCTATCTTTTGAGGGGCCAATGGTAATCGATTATCCACTCATTTATTCACAAATTTTTAAAGTTGTATCACATACAATTAATTGTACCATTTACCCCAATCAGTTGGACCATGAATCTTTTTGAATTTCACTCTAACAATACATTTTTACATCACCTCTTTTCATCTATAAACCTTTTCATATATCATGGCAATTGTTCCTAATTTTTTCCAACAATTGCTTTTGAAAATCAAGAGATGTATTATGTTTATAAATAGTGGATTTTTTTAATTAAAAAAAATAATCTCTTGATAATTTTTACAAGTGTTCAAATTTTTCACAAAAACTTTTCTCCTATATAATTTTCATATCAGATGAAAAAAGAATCATATTTTCCTTGACCACTTAAGTACATATCATTTGATTATATTGTTTCAAGAAAGAGAAGAACATTATTTCAAGTGTTTGAAAAGTGTCAAATACATATTGTACACAAAATTATTTCATCTGTAATTTTTCACCAAGTGTATGGTGATTCCTTATCTGTAAGAGAGCATTGTAATGTTTATATGTTGTTTCAAATAGAAAAGATTGTTTTTCTATTTGTTGGAAAGATCTTTTGAATCGGGGTGATTCAAAATTCACCATTGTTGTTGGTGTTTTGAAATCAAGAAAGTGGTGTGCTTCTTTGTTGTTATTAGAAGATTGTAGTAGAAGTCTTAGTGTGAGGCTTTTACAATGATCTAACAATAGTGAAATCTCTCACAGTATGTGAGAGAAATAGATGTACCCTTGAGTGATAAGGGGAACTAATATAATTTCTTGTGTTCACTTACTTTACTATATTTATTTTTTTGCATATCTCTTTAATCTCTCAAATCAAAAAAATAATTCATCACTTCATTTTCATCAACCAGTAAAAGTAAAACCAGTAAAATTGCAAGGCAAAAAGTTCGTTATTTTTATCTAATATTCTCAACAACTAACTCACTCCCTCTTAGGTGCACTATAATACTCACACTTGAGTTCTACTCAATGATTTGAAGCTCATACGACAAATATGTTACATGATTATGCCCATTTAAATACGCTAGTCCACTTGATTGAAATAAGATGGTCCAATTCATCTAACAATTTTAATGGTTGGGTATATGGGTGAAGCTTATATTAGATGTGATAACTAACACTCTTTGTGGTTCGGTTCAAAAATAAAGTTGAACTTAACAGTTACAAGGGTTCCATGAATACATGTTTTGGGTTGTTTTGATGATTTCCATGTTCATTAAGATTAGGTGAGATGTTCTTAGTTTTTGCTGACCTCATGTTCTTGCCTAAGGACTTGAATCATAAAATGTGTTCAAATATATTTTAAATATGCATAAAATATTTCATGAAAAAGTAATCTCTTAAAAATTATAATTTTGTATTTCAAATATTTATAAAACTTTTTGAAATCAACCTCATGGAATCTAGAAACGTTTACTATGAAATTAGACCTAGCTTTCTTAAAAAACTGCATAACATGTTTGTGCATTAGAGCTAGAACACTAGACATTGATACAAAATATATCATATTAGATCCTATACTTTTATGGAAGCTTGAGATTTGAACCATACATTGTTGCATTGATATCGAAGCATTTAGGTTTAGTTCCACACCTCTCATGAAAGCTTATGTATCAGAGCCACATACATTGACATTAATGTCAAGCTTAAAAAATATTGCTCCTTGCTTCTCGGGCATTATGCCTTCTATTAAAAATATTTTTCAAAAATAATTTTTTACACATATATGTAAATGCTTATTTTAACTATTTTTTAATAACATGCATTTCATCTATTTTATTAGAACGTTCATATTAACACATTTTTATGAAAAATCTTTGGAGTGATATTGAGAGAAACAATAATAAAATTATGTTTATTGTAAGTGTTCATCTAGTGAGTTATTATAAGAGATCTAAGCTTCATAAATATGAGAGCTTTTATGAAAGTTCCCTAGGTACTATAAAATATTGCATTTTAAAGTTTTTTTTGGTTATTTTATATATTAACTAGTAAGACACCCGTGCTGCCGCACGGGTAATAATTTTACCTTTTGTCAAATTCAATAAAATGATCAAATGATCTAAGGCGTACATTAAAAGAAATAAGATTTATGAACTAAAGACATTGTTCCAATAAGAAGAGTTTTGATAAATTAATAACATATGGATAATTGTTAATGTGACAACATATTTTTTGCATGTAATTGTCGAGAGACAGCTGCAAAAGGAATCTCCATCTCATGTAGCCACAGTTGCGCAAAAAGGAAAACAAAGCTGCAAGATGATTCGCCAAAATGAATAGGATGTTTGGACCTGAAACAGCAAGACCACAATAAAAATCATATATAGTGGTAGTAAAGAACATAAATTTATTGGAAATTTTTAAATGGCATGATAAGTTTTTTATTTTTAAAAGCACACCTTTCAAATGTTATGGAACACTTCTTTGAATACCACATTGGTGGTAGAGAGCATAGGTTCTTTATCTTTGTCATGAATAAGAATCCTTAAACCCTTTTTGGATTTTACTCTAGAGATTGCCACATATAATTGGCCATGACTAAAAACTTCTTTTGGCAAGTACAAACCAACATTATCAAGTGATTGGCCTTGAGACTTGTTAATAGTCATGGCGAAGGAAACAATAATTGGAAATTGGCGTCTCACCAGTTTAAATGGCCATGGTGATTGTGAAGGTGACAAAGACATTCTAGGAATATAAAATAAATTACCAACATTTTTTCCAGAAATGATCTTAGCTTCAATGACATGAGCAGCAAGCCTAGTAACAGTTAGCCTTGTACCGTTGCACAAACCTTCAGATTGGTCTAGGTTGCGCATTAACATAATAGTGGCCCCAACTTTTAACTTGATTGAATGGTTAGGCAATCCCGAAGTCTTAAGAGCATTTAGGAACTCGGGTGTCACGTGCTCATATGCATCAAAGCTACTTGCATCAGATTTATCAATAGAATCACTACTAAAGTATTCTTTCTCTTCTCCTAGAACAATTGAAAAATACCTATATTTAGAAAATATGTATGGGCAACAATAGTTTATATATTGATATCATAAAGTTGTAAATATTAACGAAAATAAATTGAATACCTGGAAGAAGGTTTGTTATATATTGGTTAATATCATCGACTACTTCGATTGTCGAAGCTAAGATCGCACGACTTTGAAGATAATTGGAATCAAGATAGTTATGAATGAGATCAGGGTACGTATCTTCAACAATTCCCTTAATCGGATCTGAAAAGCTAGAAATTAAGAACTCATCTGGAATACAAATATTAGCATAGCCATCATTTGGCTCACACATTGTGCCATCTCCAATTTTTAAAATCCACTCGGAAAAACTCCTTATGTCATCAGCTGTAGAAGTGGGTTGACCAGTTTGCAAGCGCATGTTTTTTGTAAGCCTCAAGACTCTACAATGATCCCAAATATAAGAAGCATTGATTGTTGCATGGATAATATCAGATCTAGTACCTCTTGGTATAACAGGGAGAATTTGTCTGAAGTCACCTCCAAACACAACAACCTTACCTCCAAAAACTCTTTTAGAAGCATGTGTGGTTCCACTCATAATATCTCTCAATGATTTGTCGAGTGATTCAAAGCAAAACTTGTTAGCCATAGGAGCCTCATCCCATATGATTAGATCTGTCATCTTTAGAAGCTCGGCAAGATCATCTTGTTTTTCAATGTTGCATATAGAAGTTTCTAATGTAGGGACAGGAATCTTAAATCTAGAATGAGCTGTTCTTCCACCTGGTAACAACAAACTTGCAATCCCACTTGAAGCAACGGGCAAAACAATTTTTTTCTTAGACCTAAGGGCTGCTGATAGAGTGTTCCACATGAAGGTCTTACCAGTGCCACCGTAGCCATATAAAAAAAAAACTCCGCCTTCTTGCTTTTCTACAGCATCCATGATCTCCTCAAAGATGCTTCTTTGTTCATCTATATCAGATGATTATACCAATTGGAGTTGTTAATAATAATATAAAGTATGGCTATTTTAAATTGTTGTAACTGAGGGTTGTTATTACCTGTAAGAGAAGCATACAAACTTTCAAAAATTTGTTGCTGAGCAACAACATCATATTGACGTTCATCATAAAGGAGTCGATTTCCTGTAAAGGATTCAACATAATCTTTCGGATATGGCATTGTCTTGAAGTCCTTCAAACTTCGATTATTATTTTGTAATAGAGTTTCAATAGCCATGAGTGTCCGTTCTTTTAACTCGGCATCACTCATTGTCAGACCTATGAAAAAAAACAAACAAAAACAATTATTAAATGAAGCACCTTTAACACACATAATCAAGTCCATTTAAATGTTCATGCTTTAATTGTTTAACATAAACAATAAAGAATTCGGCACAATTGGTTCAGCAACAGTGACTGTAATAATAAACAAATCTGCAGCAGCCTAAGTAAATCGTGTGCTATTAACCATTGAACATAAACAGTGTTTCAGCTGTTGACAATTTGTAACTTAACAGTGGCTGAATTATTAAAAAGACATGCCATAACTCAGTTTGAATGCACCTTAATTTTTTATGGGACGATAGCACAAACATAGCTTGGGCAACATCACTACATACTATTGCAAAAGTCTAATGGTTCAGTCTTTTGCTTTGAGGATTGAGCCCTGTTTGAACATAATTACGTGACATATCCGTAAGGATACAACATTATATGACATGCAAAATATCAATAAAAGAGGTTTAGTATGTATAACCTATAAAAGAGGTTTAGTAAAGATATGCTTTGACAAATTAGTTAGGTAATTAGTATAAAACATTATGGAATTATTAAAAAAGAGGAACCCAACAAATATGCAAACAGCCAAACATAATACTTACGATCAAAAATTGTCACAACTATTAAAAATATAGTAAAGATTAAATACCTGGATCTCTTGTGAAGACTCGTTGATCATAAAGAATGCCATCCGATAAATACATCCAAGTCTTTCTCCAAACATGTTCGGGTCTATTCATCGACGAAGATAGTAACATGGTAACATACAACTTGCGTAAAAAATGACCTGAACCCCACTGATGCGCCTCTTTGATTGCCTCGACAAATTCACGATCATCTTGTAAAAATCCCATCGCAAAGCATGCATCTCTAAATGTTTTTAGCTTTTTACCGTCCACCGTCTTAATGTCCTGATAGCATAAAGGACCCTTTTTGATAGTGAGCATCATCCTTAAATAAAACAACTCACCGGTGCTCTGAGGAACCCAAATGAGTCGACCAATGGTATACCCTCGTTTCCTTGGTTTCCAACTCCGACTTCGTTTATGATAGACAAATTTAGAAACAAAGTCTCCATAAGTTAGTAATCTTGCTTCTTCATAAGTTTTGTTTGCTTCAAACCATGCTGTAAACATCGACTCTGTTACACTTGGTTTGAGTAACACGTCACCAACCTGCTCGTAGTCTTTGTAGTACACAGAGTTTTCACCTTCCATGTGAAAATACAGTCTTTCTACGGCTGGCTTTCTGCCATGTATAGAATAGGAAAATATCCTCCAACATGCTTCACTTGGGGAGATGTATCGACAATCCAAATATTGCTTGATCTCGTCGACGTTGTTTCTATCTTGGCCTTGTATGATTGCGGAAATTCTATCGGAACCTTTGTTTATATATTTGAAAAGGTATTTGATAGAAGTACTTTGGTTGCACCATTCCATGTTAATGTGGGCTTCGTACTTCAACAACAAACTTGGATTGTGAGGAACAACATGACCACTGTGAAAGATTAATCCATTTTTTTCAATAGTGTGTTTGTTGTCTCTTCTCCTATAAACAGGATACCCTTCTTGGTCCACGATAGTCGTAGGTTGAAACTTCTTAGGGTAAAACTTGGTGCACCTCCCATCTTTCGTGCAAGGTGTCTTGGGATTTGCCAAACCACAAGGACCATGAACCATGTGAGCTTTGACCAAACTGTACAACCGAGGGTGTGTTTCGGGATCGGGCACTTCAGCACTGATGATCTTGTCAATGTCTTCTGGACCTGGATATTTGTTCGAAGGATGCAAGAAGATCAATATATGGGCATGAGGCAATCCTCTCTTTTGAAACTCAATGGTGTACATATCTACAATTGGAAAAGCATAAACAATTCAGATTTATTGTTATAAATTATAAACAATATAATGACATCAAAGTTAAGGGGGATAATGAACTCACAGGCGAGTACTTTTCCAAGAACACCTTTTTTGGTTAAATCTGTAAGCAATTGATCAAACTTGATTTTGAATACTCTCGAGATGATATCTGGTCGATCTTGAGGCTTCAAATGAAGAGGTCCAAGTACTCTCTGAATCTCAGGCCAATTTGGGTTACAAGTAAAGGTAATAAACAAATCCGGAAATCCAACTTTACTGCATATAGCCATTCCATCATAGTACAATTGATCCATAAACCTACGACCTCCGACAAATGAGGAAGGCAAAACGACTCGTTTACCTATGCTGTTCCCTTGCGCTTGATTCTGGTCTCCCTCTTCATTTAAAGCATTGTACTTGGAAACCCGAAGTTTTGGTTGATTTTTACGTAACCATTCAAGTTTCTCAGACTCCAACATTGTGTAACCATCGACCAGAAATTGCTGGAACAACCTTCTAGAAGATAATAGAGTCTTAGCTTCGTTGCACCTGGTTTGAATGCGGTATGCCAAAAATTCCCGAATTGTGAGCCTATTTCTTACGCCGTTACTGTTGGAAGGCAAGTCCCTATGAGCTACATCAGGTCTATAACCGTCCTCACCATAAGGAAAAATCAAAGGATATTGGTAAGCCATGTAAGCAGCATGCAGTTCGTTGATTCGCTGAAGTCCTCCTCCTCTTGTTTGCATAATGATATCACGCATTTCTGCCGTGTCTATATCACCAACAACCAAGGCTGCTACTTCAGACACAGTAGGTTGGTTATACACCCTTCCATCGGTGGATCGGCTAGAAATGAGTCGTAGCTTGAGGTTTTGAGTTTCCCCACTGTTTAACCATTGTTTCGCCATTTGAAAGCTCTTTGCATGAGGATTGAATTCGTATAGCATATTGGACAACTGGTTTACAACATTTTCATCAATGTTCTCCTTGTTCCTGACATTAGAAAAGAAGACCATAAACGTATGGCAGTGAGAATTCATAGGCCTCATTATATAAGTGATGTAAAAGAAAGGACAGTGAGTATTCATAGTCATAATTATATAAGTTATGTAAAAGATGTGACAGTGAGAATTCATAGGAGATTACCTAAGTCCATGCATCCGGTTTTCGACTTCATTTTCCGTGTCATATATATATAATTGTGCAAATTTCGGTTTTTGCCCTTGAGGAGGCAGCAAACTTCCAATTCGATGACACGTTTGACCTTGTATTCTCATTGTTGGAGGGCCGCGACCATTGTTAAAACGATTGTCTATCTTTGCTCCCGGTGAAGTGAATGCAAACATCATATTGTATAGTCGAATTTGTTGTTGAAACTTCCGGCTAACTATACTTTCGTGATCAAACAAAAGTTTTGCAAGTTGCTCTGGAGGATGTCTTAGCATTGGTAGTTCGACTTTTCCGTTACCACAACACATCATGAACTTTGGGTTAGCGGCATGTGTACTTTTGTGCATCCGTTCTTGATACCACATCATTGCTTTGCAATAACAACATTCGATAAGAGGGGAACCGATGTCGTAATATTCTACATAATGCGAGAATGTCGTTAAATTAGAAAATTATATCATAATGGTTTAATAATGGTAGCAATTGTCCAAAGTCTGGAACAAAAAATTGTTACCTTCAGAAAGTCCGGTTGCATTGTCGTTGATTGTAAAAGGTGCTTCAAAACCTTCTGACTCTGAACAGTTGTCCTCGTCGGATAGGTAGGCTGTTATAAAAATACACAGTAACAATCAGAATGAGAAATGCCGTTTATATTGGCTGATACGTTCTATTCACACTTACACTAAAAAACGATTTATTGAATAAAATTCATAGTGATAGAACTCTTATTAAACATACTTGCAAATGGGTCGTAGTCGCTATCCTCATCGGAGTCACTATTAAAATCCAGATTGATCGTAGGTGTAAAAATAGGACACGTTGGCTCCGTCCTACGATGGTGATTGGTCGTGGACCGTGACATTTGCGTTACGTCCTGAGAAACCTGATGGTTGGATATATCTCCTATTCGCCGATCAGGTGGCGGTGGGGTAATGACATTACTGTTGAAACAAAAAAAGCATCAGTTATAAAATTACATTAGTCACTGTAAGAAATGGAAAGAAACCATCATGTTTGGTACCTTGGTCCGGGTGAATCAACAGGAATGGGATGAGGCAGAATCCTCGTTTGGCTGGTGAACTCTTTATCCAAACTCAGCAGGGAAATTGGATGCTGCAATTGTTTTCTCGGCCTGCCTCTCGATCGTTTGGGCACATCAACACATCTGTGTTTCAAGTTTTGTTAATAAATTGGAAGTCAGTGAGTTTCACATATTGAAGATAACGTAAGTCATGTATGAAATCATATCAATCTGAAAAACGAATGCAGGGTTTGAGAAAAAAGGTCTACAATCACAATCAAGAATTTGCATGTCTCATGGACTATAGTTGGGCCATAATTAAGATCATATGATGCAAGTATTAATCGCAATTAACATGCAATATTAAAGATTGCAACAGGACCATGTAATAAAATGTTAGTAGTATATACCAGTCAATTATAACACCATAAAATTCATAATCTCACAAACCTTTTTTTGGTGAAACATGTAAGTAAAACTAATGAGCTGATACATTCTCGTTTAAGGTTTATAATAAAGATTTCATATTGAGATTAACAATTTCTATATCGCCCTTTGAAAGCAAAAAGGCAGCATGTTTTCCAGATACGGTTAAATTGAGGCTACTAAAAGTTAATTCGTTTTCAGCAACCCAAAGTGAAATTATTCACCTCTGCAAACTAAGGATTAATTGGGGTACATTTAGGCCAATCCACATTGGTATATAAATGCAATAAAGCATGGCCTTAAACTACGAAACAATAGATATCCGCCAGCAGTGGGCAGCAAGTATCAAAAAACATTCAGATCAAATCAAGGGTCTAGCATACTATCCTTTTACAATTAATTCAAGTAAAGTGGGCAGCAATGTATACTTGGAACTTAGAGGCATTTCGTACCTTGTTGGTGTGGTGGAACCGAGGGTCAAATTGGCCGTGTCATTCCCTTCCACTCTTTCCAGTATAGGAAACTTTCTAGTCAAGTTCATAGCCATATTTGGAACTCCATACTGATTCTTAGGCCTACCCCGCACTGGTATGGGATTTAGTGGTAAGCTGTTAAGAATGAAACCATGGAAACCATTATAAACAGGGACGTAATCGAAATTTAAGCCCTAACTGGCGGTAAATGGTTATACACGTAAAGACATAGGGTAAACAATATTAGTTTACAGCCTAGATGAAACCCAAATATTTAAATCAAGCTTAACTTGACACACAAGTTAATGGGACAGCCACACATAGCATAGTTAAATACCTGATGGAATGGCTATCTTGATTTCTAATACAGACATACATAGAAAAATATATAGAGGTGAGTAACGAAGTTGGTGTGAAATAGTCTAGGGATTGCACTAACGTGTGTATATTAGAAGAACTCCCAGCTTCATCTCTTATATTTTCATGCTGAGTCCGGTTTTGTTTTGCTTTCAATGAGGAAGGAGTAAATCCCTCATTTTCCTTCACAGTAGAATTGGATGCAAACTTTGAAAATAGATTTGTTCCCAAAACATCTATCGGTCGGGACCTCAAATTTGTTTTAAAGGCGTGTCTTGAAATGCTAGGTTCCGAACCTTCAAAACCTAAACTTATACCAACTGACTGACAAGAAGATGTCGGTAATGCTGACATGTTTTGAAACGATGGTGTAAGTTCGGACAAAGGTTGCCTTGGAGTGGATGACATTGGAGTATTAATAACTGGAACTTCGAGCGGGAACTGTTGGTGAGAATTGTATTTTTGACGTTTGGAACGGTTTTCTTTCAAAAGCGTTGACCTTCTTGATCTTGCCTTTTTCGCGTTGTGCATTCGGCCACACGGGTCCATATTATACACCTTTAAAAGAGCTACAACAAACCACGAAATTTACATTTAATTGAGTTAGATGGTGTAATTAAAAGGCATAGAATATATAATCTATAAGTATGCAAATATTGTCCTAATGACATTGATACCAACTATGCATTTAATGTACCATGGCAGCATACACAGTGTGGCTGGTTATATATTAAAGGTCATGACAGAAACATTAATATAAAATAGAAACACACATAATTTGGTGGTTGGTTTATCATAAATTCATTACACCAACTGAATTAATTGTAAGCTTGGTATCATATTCAGAATTATATAAATTGACCAACATAAGAGATTCTTCTACCATGTTTATGCTATCAAGGTCTCATGAAATATGATAAGCATCATTCAGCCCAATCGTTGCTATCATCTTCCCCTAAGGTGAGTAACTCAACCACTATCAATTACTTAGAATGGGCAGTAGAATGCTAAATATACTATGGTTGGGCAGTAGAATGCTAAGATTCATTTCTTATCATTTCCCCCTTAGGTGAGTAACTCCCCCTAATTTCAAACAATTCAAAAATTTATTCTATGGTTGGGCAGTAGAATGCTAAGATTCATTTCTTTTATATGAAGGGATGCATAGACTCATTTCTTAAAAAGTCATCTTTATATGTGGTGTATCCTTTTAAGTGTTATAGACTAAGTAAACCAAGTAGTTTATTATGTTACCTTTATGTGCTTAGAGTCATTTTTTTAAGAGCAATGAACTTTTTTACCTGGATATCTTCTTTGTTTAGGGACTAACAGTATGAGAGAACTGTCCTCATATGGAAGACAAGCATTCCATGAGCTTCATCAATTCAGCAACTTGTTCAAGGTGAAAAGGTGTTTTGTCTTATTATTTTTAAGTTTCACATTAGTATAAAATAATAAACTTCGTTTTAAATCCTTATTTTTAAGTCTTTATTGAAGATCTCTAATAATAGTAAATGGCCTTTAAATAATAGTAATCAAACAGGTTGTTTTTTCGTAAATTCCAAACAATATGTGTAATAATCAAATAACTGATATTTTATTCAAGCACCATCCTGCAGAATAACTGATATTTAATTTTATATAAAAGGGTCTCTATGAGTAATAGACCTAAAGATATGTAAAATAAAACTGACAAGACATTAAATTGGAAATGGTAAAGCAAAAGTGAAAGTATAAACATTGACTTGCCTTGTAACGAAGCACAATGCATTTAAGGTTGAAGTGACAACAATCTCTAGGTTTTCTCAAAATGATGATACATGTACTTTGAAGCAGTTGATACGTAGCAGCATTATACACAATGGAGGCAATGGAGGCTGTTTCCAATGAAATAGAGCAGCCTAGTACAAACTGTGACAGGCCCTATGTATCTTGACAGACTGCTTTACACAAAAGATAAAGGAAAAAACCAACCAGTAGTGTAATAGGTACATTGGTAGTGCTGCAGTATATAGATTATAGGTACATTAGTAGTGCAGCAGTGTAAATAGGTAGAATCCTTAAAAATATTAGAATTGATAGCATGGAAACATTATATAAGACTTTAAGAAAAGAGTTATATTTAAGTAATGAATGTTATATATTAACTGAGTTACTACATGTCTAATGATAATTATTAACATAACTACTTTGATAAAAGACTAACTCTATGCATCTTATAATCGTGCTGCATCAAAGTCAATAAGCCTGGCCCTGTTTGACAAAATCTAGACAATGGACTTAAAACCTTTGATTCTATTGATTAACTTTAGTATTTACAAATTATGATTTGGAACAGAAGTGTAATATTCACATAAGCCTGGCACTGTTTGACTCAGGATGTAGTTTTTTAAATAATTTTGAGACATTACAGGTCTGCTATTGTATCAATACCAGATTCTGGTATTTTCTATTCAAAGTTCAAAGTTACTGAGCTAATAGGATAATGCTCCAAACCCCGCATAAACTTCTCAATCTTGTCCACGGCCCTATAGCTTTCCCAGATCAAAACTTCCCTATATTTCCTTCTATTAAATGATGTATGTTTTTTCGGTTCATTAAATATTTTATGATAATTGTGGAGGCTTAAAATCATTACTTATCAGAGAGAAGAGCTACCTCGTGCAATTACCAACACTCGATTTTATAAACAATAAATTTTGGGAACGGAATGACTGTCTATTATAGTGAGCGTTATGAACTTCAATAAATTGATCAAGCAAATTACTGGTGGCAAATGCTCAAAGATAAACAGAAGAGGGTTATATAATTCTAGTTTATAAGAACTCTAATAATTAACCAAATGAGCTATTATTGTTTTGCCAAAAATAAGGGCTAAAAATAAGAAAAATAAGTGGATCCACTAAGGAAAAACAACAACAAAATCAGCTGAGAAAGATAACTAAGATTCTATCTTCTAAGTGTCCAAGATAATATACAAATGAAATCAAATAAATAACTAACCGTAATAACTTTTAGTAGTCCAAAAATCAAATTAGATTAGTAAGAGGTTTTAATTTCACTAAGTTCCTGTAATATATTATCTTCTAACTATCCAAAAATCTAGGTTAATGGGGTATGGAGCCTATAAGAATGAGGCAGGAAATTTGAAAATAAACTTGCTGCCCACAAATCTTATGAGTATTAATATTCACTATACATAACTTATCATAAGAAGGGAGCATTGTAACATGGGCTATGGAGTTGCTTTAGGTCTGCTGCCACATTTGTTTTCACATATAGATTTCCAGAATGGGATAGCAGCATAATGATGGTCTGTTAGTCATAAAGGTATGTAGCTATTTTAGTTGCTAGGTAGATAATTTAATAACCTATGCTAAGTAGCAAAGAATTCTCCATATTTTTGTCATATTGCAAGTACATATTACTCACTTATAAAATGCATTATTTTCAGACTTCTGTAGAAACATCATATTGCTAGATAAGTTAAACAATCATATTTTTTTGATTCAGACAAAATGTAAAAATACTATGGACTAAATAGCAGTCAATAATATGCATTAAACAATTAATAGTCATTACACCAGTTTGTTAATGATGAGTTGAGGAGTTCAGAACCATTAGACATGGCATGTTCAAATTCAAAATGACATAGGCCAACAAAATAAGGACTTAATAGTTGGATTGCAACCTTACATGTCCTCTCCGGCCTATAGCAAACAACAAAGCATTACTACAGACGTGTCACACTACTAATGAAATATTGTGATAGAGTAAATATTCCTTACTCAAACTAACCTTCTTCATAATCTCTCTTAGTTCGGTAGCAGTGTGTTTAGTATACTGAATAACATCCTTATCCCAAAAAACAAAGATCCCCTTATGGTTATCATACTCCACCTCAATTTCAAGTTTGAATCTAAAAGATAAGGTAAAAGTCAGTTTTGATATAAAGCTTCCAAATGAGTAAATTTACAATTTAATGGAATGGCAGGGTATAATGCTCACTTAGTAACGCGTTCGGCATCCGTATTTCCATTTGATTCAAAATACCATCCAGACCTGGAGGCATTAAAACCAGTGGTAATTCCAATGGTGGTTGCATAACAGTCCTATTATGGGAAAGAACATAGGAAACAAAAATCTTATTAGGAATATAAATTTTGCATTGTGATAGAAGTGTAGTAGAAATAGAAATAATTGTACAAACAATATAATAAAAGTCAGACCCTTCCGAACTTTGATACCGCACGGATACTCTTGACCTCAGACAATTTGGTCCAGAAATTGTTATTAGATTGAACAGATGAATCGTACGTCAATGATTGGGAAGCAGCAGGTAAGTTGGATCCAAAACTGAAAAAAAATAGAGGAAGGACAGATTAATGTATGTAACAGATTTTTCATGTTATTGGAGGCAGGGAAAATAGCACTATACCTAGCTTTGAACTCATCAACTTGTGGATGTTCCAAGTTGATGTAAAGTTTAGAACCGTTCCACGCATTGGAAAGACACGGTAAACCCGAAACTGAAATGTATAGCGGTGAAGATTTTGTTAAAATACGAAACAGCATCCATCAAAAAATGAAACAAAAAACAATCTTTAATTAGCAAAAATAGGAAATTTACATTTATACAACCTGTGTTAAGCTTGCACCATGCATGCGTCAATACAATTATAGTAGGACCGGCAAAGTTGTTAGGGGTAGTGTAGTTGTTGAATTGTTTGGCGTAATCCTCCCATAAAACCAGCTCGATCACATTGCCTTCCACATCACGCAAACTGATATTGACGCAAGATTTCCTACCGCCACCTCCCATTTGGGTTTTTAAAACATCTTGTAACACACCAATGACATCTGATACGTAAAATATGCACAGATCTATCAATGAACCAAGATAAATGTATATGGACAGAAGTAAATAACACTGATTAATTGAGGTGAAGCTGATTCATACCATACAAATGGTCATGCTTGTAGTCAGCTTTGAGAAAGCTCTCAATGGGGTGAAAAGTGTAGCTGTGAGTTGGTATTTCTGGTATCGCCACTTTAGACATGGTAGTACCTCCATTGAATATGAGTTTCAGTGGGTTAGCACACACTTTGAAAGGGCCATCGTTGTCAACTGGCTCTCCATTATAAAGGAAATAGGTCTCATGCTCCTTGACTACTTCAATCCAATCTTGGAAGTCTCTCCCCAGAGTGGTGACATGAATCTTGTCTCCCTGTTAAATGAAGTTATCTTAGTAATGGTGTATGAAAATGATGAACATGTAAAAAGGCATAAAAGCTCAGGAAAATCATAAGAAGTTGTTAAAAATTCAACCTTTACATCCTGAATAACTGCTTCAAGATGTTGGTTCCCATTTTTCTCAGTAACAACCCACACATCAACCACTCTAATGTGCATTTTCCAGACTTGATTTCCTCTGACCAAATCGTTAATCAAAATGGGAGGTCTTGACATCTTTTCTGATATAAATGGGTAGTATAGCATAACAGAAAGAAAAGAAACATTTTCAGATCATAGAATGAGATCAATATTGTACATAAGAATGAAAATAAGAATCAACATAAGCCATTTACACCAACTGTAGAATGAGCATTAGTATGAGATAAACATAGTCTTCTGTAGAAAAAGAACTTATAACCTTCAACCATATCAGAAAAAAGACGAATCGAAAAAAGGAAACAACACACAAACAACACGTTAAACAAAAAACAGCAGAAATAAAACAAAAAACAAATATGGAGGAGGAAGAAATAATCAAACTCTGTGGGTTGCTACCGATCCAAACCTGAGGAAGGAGAGAAACTAACGTGTGAAAATGTTTGATGAAGGAGTTGTTCAAGTTTCTCCAGACGGTAAACAAAGAGGAGCAGAGTATGATATGATTTGGCTTTGTCCCTTTTGTGCAAATAGAAGTGACATATGCCTGAGAAGTGGGGTCGGAAGACTCTGCGAGGGAAACGACATATTAACAAAAGTCCAAAATTTTGTACACAAATTTTTGAATTGACGAATGAGAAGTCTACAAATGGCATAGGTGAATATTTCTTTTGTTAATTACATAGTTAGCCTTTTAGCAGTGTAAAATTTTGAGGTTGAAAGGGTAAAATAGGTAGTTTGGGCAACATCTTAGTAATGGGTAGATAGTTGAAGAGGTGTGTCATTTTTAAGAAACCAATGTTTATAATTTGGGGTGTTAAATTCTAGTATTTGGTGAATTTGTGCTATGAAGAAAGAATGTCTTTTTGGGTGATCAACAACACCCTTAAGAATTATATATTTTCATTAGAATTTTGGATCATAGGCTTTAGATTTTGAAGTTCAAGATTCAACGTATGATAACATAAATTGAATTTTAATGGTAATGAAGGTCCAAGATTGGTGGTATGTAAAATTGTTGGAGTTTCAAGTCTAGATTTTGAAGGAGTTATAAGGTATATGGAATTCGTCAGCACATGGGGGGACGTGTGAAGTTGATTTGCTCATCTGGTACAAGGTTTTTTGGACTAACCTGAGGTGACAACAAGTTTATAAGGAAAAGTGGCATATCATGTCATGTGTGCGAAGACATGTATGTAATCGTGTTTAAAGAGAAATTTACTTAACGTTGTTGTAGTGGTGTGTGAAATGAAAATAAGAATTGATGTTGACATTGGATTTTTTAGGAGATTCCATTTTGGCCCCCACCTTTTTATTTTTTTATCCTCTTATCTCTTATACACCCATTCCCTTAGGATCTCCCATCATTTTTTCTAATGAGTGTGCAACCTCAACTCCCACACGTAAAACAATTTGTAATATTGTTGAGGCTTTTGGGCTTGAAATGGTGGATTTTAATTAATTGGTAAAAGTTGTTAGTGATTTGGGTGTAAGTGATGTCCCCATGAGGTATGTGTTTGCTTCGTATATTGGTGTGTGTGTCTAGATTTTATCACTTAAAATGATACAAGTACAACTACTCCATGGATGCATAAGGAAGTATTTTCATTAGATTTTCCTTTAGTGTTTTTATATAGTTTTGCTCCTCCGGATCTTCCTTTGTGAATGTTGATTGAAAATGTTTTATGTAAGAATGAGTAATAATGATTCAAATTATGTATGATTAAGATATGTGTAGCTTTGGAGTCATATGCTAGTATTTAGATCGAACTCAAAACTCGATAGGGGTAGGTTCAGAGAGTCGAATTAACATGTAGTCGAAGTTTGTTCATACATCATGCAGTTTAATGATGTTGTATATATGAATGTCATGTATTCATGTTATCATCATACATTATATACACATGCTAGTAATTTATAAATAGATGATTTCTCGCATGTTAGGAGAAATGTTGGTTGTTATTTTGTTTCACTTGTAATCATTTAACGCTTAATGAGAAAGTAAATTAGATAATTGTCATAATCAACTTTATTTCTCTCTCTTCTTCTTCCCTCTTCTTTATCTTCTTGAATTGAAAGGGACTCGATGTTGCAGCACACATGTTAGAACATCGGGTACATATGCCCCCTCTGCACCAAAACTAGCTTGAACACTCCATATTATTTTGCATAATGCGACTGTAACACGGTGGGAGAACTGACTTTTTAAATGTGCGGATAGCAAGAGTCGCCACCAACTCTTATTTTATCCAATTGAAAAAGATTGAGATCGGGGGTAGGTTATACAAATGGAAGGTGTAAGCACCCTTTATATCCATGGTTATCCATGGGCTCTTAATTGCTTAGCTCACTTTTATTTGTTTGACTTGTTTGAAAAGAGTGTCGTGTGTGAATTGAAAAGATTTGAATAAGGACTTTAGCTTGTAAATAAGCGTAGCCTTTTTGAATTGATTTTGAAAAAGGGGTGTGAAAAGTAATTTGAGTTTGAATAGTGAGTAAGCAGTTAAAGGCACCTACCCCAAGTTTAATGTCTTTCTGTTCTTTAAGATTTTTGTTTGAAAGGACTATCCATACCATAAAGAGGGCAGGTAGTCCTTTCGTTGGATTTGAAAAGGGTCATTGGAATTATCGTTTGCCATAAGATTGTCCCTACCATAAAGAGGGCAGGTAGTCGTTAGGGAAGGATATAATAGTCATTTTAGGCAACCGATGAGGATACCTTAGCAATTGAAAGGGACTATCATCAAGATCACTTATCGTAGGGAACATCGAATGGACGAGATCTTTTATGATGATTTTATTCGTAGGATGCAGGCTAAGGTATCCCTGCATCCGAGGGACTTGACTTATTTTGATCGAAGGCAGCATAAGAGGAATTACCCTAAAGGTGTGTGGGTGCAACAATCACGTGATTCAGTTCGAATATTTTATCTTGTATTAGGAAAACTAAATTCATTAAATTGTTGTCACTCCCTATTGTTACTAACCACACAATTAAAATAGAGGCAGAAATATAAATGTTCCTACGTTATTACAAGGCTTCGGGTGGGGGATTACATAGCCAAAAACCCGAGAAAAGAAAAGGCAGAAATTTAAAGGAAGAAAAATAAAATCCTAAACTATTACACGACTTTGGGGCAGTTACAATAAAATAAACAGATCAAAAATTAAAATTGTAAACCTTGCAACATATGAATAATTTAGGCAACCAAATAAAAAGGCAAGGCAAAAGGCGCGGGGAAAAGTTAACCATGGTTAATAAAAAGAAACAGGTTAAAAAACCTAGACAAACCTGAAGCTTGAAACCTAAGGACAACATTCACCTAAGGGAGAAACAAACCTAAAAACTTACAGTTAATGGGCAACACCTACCTACCAACCTTAAGGCTTCTAGGTTATCTATGATTTTTGAAGTTTAAGGCTAAACCTAAAACCTAATTATAATTAAAATAAAAAGTATAACCTAAAATTAAACCCTAATTATTAAATTATTTAACCTAATTAAACTAATTAATTAAAAATATTAAACCTAATTATCTAACAAATTACTAATTAAATTTAATTACCTAAAAATATGAATAAATCCTAATCAATTAATTTAACATAATAACTAATTAATCTATTTGCTAATTCTAAATTCTAATTGTTAATTAATGGCTAAAAAAAGGTTAATGGTTAAATAGTTGGTTAGTTAGAAACTAATTAAGATGAACAAAAAACAAAAAACAAAAAACAAACCAACAATATAAAAGAAAAGAAGCAACAGAACCTGGGCGTATAATCCCCCGTATCAAGTCTCTGAGGGTCTACGGTGGTCTGTTTCTCCAGGATCCTTTGATTTGGCCCTGCGTTGATCCAGTGGTGGAGAAGTGAAGGAGTACCATACATGTTGATCAGTGAGCAGTGCTGGATCTTTGATGACACAATTTGTAAAAGATATTTCTTCCAACCTGGGGATCGAACCCAGTTTTCCTTGGTCACATGGATAATTATTTTACCAATTAAGTTGCGCATTATTAGTCAATAATAACATGTGCAAAATAAATTATATGGGAAACACAAAAGAACTAATGGACCAGTCAACAAACTTCAACGTGGGGCCCTTGGACCGCTGACTGGCGAATTAGAGAAGGAGGGAGGATTTGACTGGCCAGTTCAATGGTGACACTCGCAGAAAGATAAGGTGAGTAGTTGACCGGCCAACAATGACGCCACACGTGACACGTCCCTGTTCATCTTCGTCTTCTTTCTTCTTCATGTGTACCTGCGGAAACACCTGCGGATTTTCCCATGGCTATTCCTGCGGAATTTTCCTTCGATTTTCTGCAATCATTAAAACTCAAACAACATGCATTGAAAAAATATAAACCATACTCAGAACCACTAATTGGCATGCTAGAAATTCAATGGTGTGGTTAGTTTTCCCTGAAAGCGCTTGTAACCGTCAGTTCGAAGCTCCACCAAGTTGATGCCCTAACAATGGCAAATCATGGTTCCGGTCCAAACGATCACAGGTAATACGTTAAAGCTGTTCTAAATAACATTATGAGCATGAATATAAGCGTAGAATTTATTTAAAATGGATGAATTATCAGTTTGAGTTTCAAGAACATATGCAAACCGGTGAGAGTTAGAGGAGATGATCCAGGATGTCTCAAGCTCGTGCAAGGGTTGGGAGCCGTCTCTAATACCCTCGGGAAGAAGACACAAGGGCTAAACGTGGTTGAAACTTGTTGCACCCGAGTTTTGCTCTTACCCTAACTTGGAAGAGAGATTTGAATCCTTATGGTCTTCTCTTGGAGGCAGCCTTACGTGTCCTTTGCCCTCAACCAATTCCTCTATATATAAGGGTTATATTAGGTCAACAAGAATGGCAATAAATCAATCCTTGAGAGAGATTGGAAAATTCATGGAAACTTTCTTATTTTGGCCCATGTTAATTCTTTAAATAAATCCCACAAATTTCTTTGTGCCTTGGATGATGTGGAAGATTTGATTTGAATCCATGAAAAGGAATGATCATTATATAATTATTTTAGGATATTATTTGATTTTTATTTGAAATTAAATGATTAAAATCAAATATGATCAGTCATAGTTGGGTTGACTTTCTCCTAGAAACCCTAATTTAGTAACTTGGAGTTTTGTGGATTTCTGATCTTTTCTTGATGTATCATGATCAACCCTTGATCAAATTATGAACGTGACTTCAAAATAATGATGTTGACCAAAAATCAGGAGTTTTGACTGTGATTTGACCATAGTTGACTTTTAGGTCAACCTAGTCGACTATTGACCTTTTGGGCTGTTGACTGAGCAATCTTGTGAATCGGAGCTTGAAACTTGGTATGGGGATACTATGAGGCATAAGAGAGGCCATGAAGTCCACTTGAAGTATCAGAAGTTGATTTTACTTAGAGAGAAGCAAAACCCTGGTTGTGGCTTGTTGCTTAGGAGACAGGTAAGTGTGCCTAAATCTTGTATAGTCTTGAGCAGTTGAAAGTCAGGTGAGCCAAAATATGATGGGCAAAATTTAGGGTATGACAGCGACCAATCTAAAATGAACTTCAATATCCCCTGTTGGAAAATTTTGGAAAAAAGAACTCTTCAAAAAAAAAACGTCGTTAAGCATCAGAGTTCTCATACTTAGAACAAGTAGTAAAAGTTAAACCGTCGAAGCATATATCAGCAACAATCAAAGTCAGAGTTGATGTAACATTAATATGTAGCACAGACATAAATCATGAGATAGTTATACACACATAAGTTTTCTTGTCAAAGGTCGCGAGATAGTCACACACACACATGAGTCACGAGGTAGTTACACGCGCATGAGAATATTACACTATCCTAAATTAGAATTCTCCAAAACAGTCAGTCATGCAATCATTCAAGATGAGTTAATAATGTATGAACACACTGTTAGTAATCAAGATCAGAAGCTACTACTAAGACACATCAAGATCAACATACACATATATGTGTCAGATGTTGTAGCATGTGTGTTTTCCATAGAAAACTTGAAAAGTTAGTATATCAGTACTAAACACATCAGAGATCAATAAATATTAGCTCCCTCGCAGTCAGTAGTTACCTATCTTCTATCAACAAACAAATTAATGTACCTATCTTATTCTTTTTGTCCGTACTTATGATTATTGTGTCTTAAAGAACTTATGACACTCCCCTTGACTCAAGTAACAAGAAAATTTTATTTGCATTGGATATTGTAGATGAACTTTCACCATTATCTTGTCTTTGTTGTTGAGGCAACACAATATTAGGGACATGTGTCCCAACAAACAACTTCTTGTCAAAAGTCAAAGGCACATCCTTTTTACTATTAACATCTTGTTGATTCACAATATTATGATGTTGGTTTAAGATGATCCTAGAGATCTGACATGGAAAAGCTATTGGTAGCTTTGTATCAATTTATTCAGCATGCTTCATTGTTTGCTCAAAAATGTAATCACCAAATTTAATCTTGGCCTTTGTTCCTATTTGCCAAATGAGCTTGGCTAAAGCAGGGATAATGTTGGAGCTGTGATTTGTAGGTGCCCACTTTGTTGCACCAATTTTGTTCGGCATAACATATTTTCACTTATCCTTTTCGTAGACATACCACTTTATTTGGGCCATTTCTTTATTTGCCCAATAATAATGTTGATAACACCAAAACACACTATATTTTTTACTCGACATGCACATATTTTATCATTGTTTTATCTTTATTTTTAGTGATATGCTGGTGTTTTGTCTGTGTTTCAGTTACCTAATCATATGAGAGTCATACACGAATAATCGGAGCGAATCAGATAAAAAACAAAAAAAAAAACATAATTTATACTCACGACGTCCAGCATGGCGTTCGCCATGGTGGTGACCATAGGGTACGTGTCTCACGTCCTAACAATCACAAAGATCAAATGTACCCATTTTGTGAAGGAGGCGTTCGCTACTAGGAGATGGCGGCCGCCATTATTTGAAAAAACTATAAAAAAAAGACAAAGAAGCATAAAAAAAACTATAAAAAAAAAAGAGTAAAAAGTAAAATTCAATAGTTAACTTTGGATCCAAAAAAGATTATGATTTCCCTAATCAAGCGAAAAAGG